>NW_027361782.1:17095000-17125000 GCF_039654945.1 Dendrobates tinctorius | reverse complement strand
GAGGGGGGCAGTATTATACCCTATGAGGGGGGCAGTATTATACCCTATGAGGGGGCAGCATTATACCCTATGAGAGGGTGCATTATACACTATGAGGAGGCAGCATTATACCCTATGAGGGGGTGCATTATACCCTATGAGGAGGCAGCATTATACCCTATGAGGAGGGCAGCATTATTCCCTATGACGGGGTGCATTATTCCCTATGAGGGGGCAGTATTATACCCTATGAGGGGGCAGCATTATACCCTATGAGGGGGTGCATTATTCCCTATGAGGGGGCAGCATTATACCCTATGAGGGGGGCAGCATTATACCCTATGAGGGGGATACATTATACCCTATGAGGGGGTGCATTATACCCTATGAGGGGGTGCATTATACCCTATGAGGGGGGCAGTATTATACCCTATGAGGGGGGCAGTATTATATCCTATGAGGGGGTGCATTATACCCTATGAGGGGGTGCATTATACCCTATGAGGGGGGCAGTATTATATTCTATGAGATGGCTGCATTATATTCTATGAGGGGTCTACATTATATTCTATGAGGGGGCTGCTTTATATTCTATGAGGGGGCTACCCCAACTCCTGCTACATAATTAAGACATGTACAACCTTATATTATACCCGGATATTAGCGTGTTTTACCGCACAATTGGTGGTCTGGTATTTAACTATGCAGCTACATAGTGGGCCCCAAGAATAATTTTCTCTGGTGGGCCCAAGGTGTTCCAGTCCGACGCTGTCTGTATATACGGTATTTATACCTGTACAGCTGGTATAACCTGGGCATCTCCTGTATATAATTACATATGTACAGTTGGTATACCCTGGATATTGCCTGTATATATTTACATATGTACAGCCAGAATAACCTGGGCATCCTCTGTATACACAATGTTTATACATGTACAACCAATATAACCTGGGCATCCTCTGCATATACGGTATTTATACATGTACACAGGGTATTTATTTACCCTGCTTTTCCTCTAAAAATAAATAAATTCAGTTGTCACCATTGCATACTGTAAAAGAAAAGTTTTTTTTTTATTTTCCTTGTGTTGGTTCTCTGTGCAAAGCAGACCTGAAAAGCTAATGAGTCATGTCTGCCAAATGTTTGTTTTCTTCTCTGCTATCTCAGCATTCCAGGGGGTGGTGTCTGGTGTCTCTTTTCTTATCTTATCAGTAAGTAAGCAGTTCAGCCAGCCATTTCAGTCTCAGTTTTGTTGGAGAGAAGATCTGGAGACATCTGAGCCTTGAATGCAAATCTGTACAGGTATGAGGCTTATAAACTTGTGTATTATTGTTATCCTGAATGTAAACAATAGAATTATGTGAAGATTTTCTGAAAAAAATGATTTTTTTTAAATTTTTTTTTATTATTTTTACTATTTTTTTCAAAAAGTTTGCATGCATTTCATACTATAGTTAATTTTAGTTATAGTTAGTTATAGTTGTTATAGTAGTAGCAGTAGTTGTTTTAGTTAGTTAGTTAAGCTCAAATTTGTAATTTCTGTGCAGAATTCAATAAGCCCTTGTAACCTTTATAAACACAAAATAAAAAAAATTTAGTTTTTTACATTTTTTTTTTTATAATGACCAACCATGTTCACATACAGTGTAATAATGCAAGATGTATTAAAAAAAAAATTTTTAAGTAGCTAAGGCCGGTTTCACATTAGCGCTTTTTCAGCGCGCGCACGGCCGGGGGTAGCTCCGCCCCCGAGCCGGCTCTCTGCCCGGCGTGCCCGCCCCTTGCTTGTAGCGCCGCCTACTAGTGGACAGCGGCGCCTGCGATCGGCGCACCCTATCTTTAGCATAGGGTGCGCAGATCGTGCGCAGGCCGTGCGCTAGTTGCGCTTTGACCTGCGCTGCGCACTTTTGACGGTGCGCCGTGCGCGCCAAAATCAAACTTTTCGGATTTTGGCGCGCACGGCGCAACGTCAAAAGTGCGCAGCGCAGGTCAAAGCGCAACTAGCGCACGGCCTGCGCACGATCTGCGCACCCTATGCTAAAGATAGGGTGCGCCGATCGCAGGCGCCGCTGTCCGCTAGTAGGCGGCGCTACAAGCAAGGGCCGGGCAGAGAGCCGGCTCAGGGGCGGAGCTACCCCCGGCCGTGCGCACGCTGAAAAAGCGCTAATGTGAAACCGGCCTAAAACAGCATTTTAATAGGTCCGGTCAAAAATGACCGGAGCAGTACAAGTGTACAGTGGAAACAAACAGAGCAGCAGGGTTATACCACTTTTGATGATGCTTGTCCCCCTGCTGGGCACTCTTGTTTTATTCATGTTTATTTTTTATTTATTATTAATAACCTGGGCATCTACTGTATATACGGTAATTATACATGTACAGCCGATATAACCTGGGCATCCTCTGTATATACGGTATTTCTACATGCACAGCTGGTATAACCTGGGCATCTCCTGTATATAATTACATATGTACAGTTGGTATACCCTGGATATTGCCTGTATATATTTACATATGTACAGCCAGAATAACCTGGGCATCCTCTGTATACACAATGTTTATACATGTACAGCCAATATAACCTGGGCATCCTCTGCATATACGGTATTTATACATGTACACAGGGTATTTATTTACCCTGCTTTTCCTCTAAAAATAAATAAATTCAGTTGTCACCATTGCATACTGTAAAAGAAAAGTTTTTTTTTTTATTTTCCTTGTGTTGGTTCTCTGTGCAAAGCAGACCTGAAAAGCTAATGAGTCATGTCTGCCAAATGTTTGTTTTCTTCTCTGCTATCTCAGCATTCCAGGGGGTGGTGTCTGGTGTCTCTTTTCTTATCTTATCAGTAAGTAAGCAGTTCAGCCAGCCATTTCAGTCTCAGTTTTGTTGGAGAGAAGATCTGGAGACATCTGAGCCTTGAATGCAAATCTGTACAGGTATGAGGCTTATAAACTTGTGTATTATTGTTATCCTGAATGTAAACAATAGAATTATGTGAAGATTTTCTGAAAAAAATGATTTTTTTTAAATTTTTTTTTATTATTTTTACTATTTTTTTCAAAAAGTTTGCATGCATTTCATACTATAGTTAATTTTAGTTATAGTTAGTTATAGTTGTTATAGTAGTAGCAGTAGTTGTTTTAGTTAGTTAGTTAAGCTCAAATTTGTAATTTCTGTGCAGAATTCAATAAGCCCTTGTAACCTTTATAAACACAAAATAAAAAAATTTAGTTTTTTACATTTTTTTTTTATAATGACCAACCATGTTCACATACAGTGTAATAATGCAAGATGTATTAAAAAAAAAATTTTTAAGTAGCTAAGGCCGGTTTCACATTAGCGCTTTTTCAGCGCGCGCACGGCCGGGGGTAGCTCCGCCCCCGAGCCGGCTCTCTGCCCGGCGTGCCCGCCCCTTGCTTGTAGCGCCGCCTACTAGTGGACAGCGGCGCCTGCGATCGGCGCACCCTATCTTTAGCATAGGGTGCGCAGATCGTGCGCAGGCCGTGCGCTAGTTGCGCTTTGACCTGCGCTGCGCACTTTTGACGGTGCGCCGTGCGCGCCAAAATCAAACTTTTCGGATTTTGGCGCGCACGGCGCAACGTCAAAAGTGCGCAGCGCAGGTCAAAGCGCAACTAGCGCACGGCCTGCGCACGATCTGCGCACCCTATGCTAAAGATAGGGTGCGCCGATCGCAGGCGCCGCTGTCCGCTAGTAGGCGGCGCTACAAGCAAGGGCCGGGCAGAGAGCCGGCTCAGGGGCGGAGCTACCCCCGGCCGTGCGCACGCTGAAAAAGCGCTAATGTGAAACCGGCCTAAAACAGCATTTTAATAGGTCCGGTCAAAAATGACCAGAGCAGTACAAGTGTACAGTGGAAACAAACAGAGCAGCAGGGTTATACCACTTTTGATGATGCTTGTCCCCCTGCTGGGCACTCTTGTTTTATTCATGTTTATTTTTTATTTATTATTAATAACCTGGGCATCTACTGTATATACGGTAATTATACATGTACAGCCGATATAACCTGGGCATCCTCTGTATATACGGTATTTCTACATGCACAGCTGGTATAACCTGGGCATCTCCTGTATATAATTACATATGTACAGTTGGTATACCCTGGATATTGCCTGTATATATTTACATATGTACAGCCAGAATAACCTGGGCATCCTCTGTATACACAATGTTTATACATGTACAGCCAATATAACCTGGGCATCCTCTGCATATACGGTATTTATACATGTACACAGGGTATTTATTTACCCTGCTTTTCCTCTAAAAATAAATAAATTCAGTTGTCACCATTGCATACTGTAAAAGAAAAGTTTTTTTTTTTATTTTCCTTGTGTTGGTTCTCTGTGCAAAGCAGACCTGAAAAGCTAATGAGTCATGTCTGCCAAATGTTTGTTTTCTTCTCTGCTATCTCAGCATTCCAGGGGGTGGTGTCTGGTGTCTCTTTTCTTATCTTATCAGTAAGTAAGCAGTTCAGCCAGCCATTTCAGTCTCAGTTTTGTTGGAGAGAAGATCTGGAGACATCTGAGCCTTGAATGCAAATCTGTACAGGTATGAGGCTTATAAACTTGTGTATTATTGTTATCCTGAATGTAAACAATAGAATTATGTGAAGATTTTCTGAAAAAAAATGATTTTTTTTAATTTTTTTTATTATTTTTACTATTTTTTTCAAAAAGTTTGCACGCATTTTATACGATAGTTAATTTTAGTTATAGTTATAGTTAGTTATAGTTGTTATAGTAGTAGCAGTAGTTGTTTTAGTTAGTTAGTTAAGCTCAAATTTGTAATTTCTGTGCAGAATTCAATAAGCCCTTGTAACCTTTATAAACACAAAATAAAAAAATTGAGTTTTTTACATTTTTTTTTTTTATAATGACCAACCATGTTCACATACAGTGTAATAATGCAACAGGTATTCAAAAAAATTTTTTTAAGTAGCTAAAACAGCATTTTAATAGGTCAGGTCAAAAATGACCGGAGCAGTACAAGTGTATAGTGGAAACAAACAGAACAGCAGGGTTATACCACTTTTGATGATGCTTGTCCCCCTACTGGGCACTCTTGTTTTATTCATGTTAATTTTTTATTTATTATTAATAACCTGGGCATCTACTGTATATACGGTAATTATACATGTACAGCCGATATAACCTGGGCATCCTCTGTATATAGGGTATTTATACATGCACAGCTGGTATAACCTGGGCATCTCCTGTATATAATTACATATGTACAGTTGGTATACCCTAGATATTGCCTGTATATATTTACATATGTACAGCCAGAATAACCTGGGAATCCTCTGTATATACAATGTTTATACATGTACAGCCAATATAACCTGGGCATCCTCTGCATATACGGTATTTATACATGTACAGCCAGTATAACCTGGGCATCCTCTGTATATACAGTGTTTATACATGTACAGCCAATATAACCTGAGCATCCTCTGTATATACAGTATTTATACATGTACAGCTGGTATAACCTGGGCATCTCCTGTGTATAATTACATATGTACAGTTGGTACAGTATACCCTGGATATTGCCTGTATATATTTACAAATGTACAGCCAGTATAACCTGGGCATCCTCTGTATATACAGTGTTTATGCATGTACAGCCAATATAACCAGGGCATCCTCTACATATACGGTATTTATACATGTACAGCCGGTATAACCTGGGCATCCTCTGTATATACAGTGTTTATACATGTACAGCCAATATAACCTGGGCATCCTCTGCATATATGGTATTTATACATGTACAGCTGATATAACCTGGGCATCCTCTGTATATACAGTGTTTATACATGTACAGCCGATATAACCTGGGCATCCTCTGTATATACAGTACTTATACATGTACAGCCAATATAACCTGGGCATCCTCTGTATATACAGTGTTTATATGTGGCGCCCCCAGGAGTATGGTCACCACAGTGGCTTTGCCTTCCTCCCGGGGAGGGTAATGCCAGGCTTGGAGGCAATGATGGGTCTCTCTCGCAGTCAATCTAAGCATGCGACACAGTTCCACTCCAGGCCAGCAGGGGGAACTCTGAACCAGGATTAAGGGGAGGAGTGCTCTCTGAGGGCAAAGAGGAAGGAGTGGTCAGTTAGTCTGCAGAGGGTGAAGTGAGAACCTGGAGGTTGAGCTAGGAAAGGAGAGCTCCCTCACAGTGAGCGCATGAACTGGAGCCTGGTCTCCATGGTTGTATGGATACTAACGGTCCTACAACAGATACCAGAGGAGTAGGAGGCTGTAAATGCCCTACTCCTATCTAAGACTTGAGGGCACAACAGCAACTTGGATAGAGAGCCGGGACTCAGGAGAAAGGAGCCCCGAGATAGGCTACAGCTGTCTGCCGTGCAAGTAAGGTTCTTGGGAACATCTGACAGGAGGAACTTCAGTGTAACTCAGTACTTGGAGTACTTCATTCAAATAGGCACTAGTAAGGAGACTGCACAGCCCGTCTGCTGAGAGAGAATCCCTCAATTGCTTCCAGGCTAGCCCACTCCAATACCATCTGTAATCAGGACCCTGGACTGCAGTTATCAAGTAAAGGTACAGAAATTGCACCCCGCTGTGTCTTGTCTGCTTCCTACCCTTCTGGCACTGCTACGTCCCCGTGCCAACCACATGTACACTGCCCTGGGACTATAGCTTCACGTGTGGGGAGCTATTACATCTTTGCTGCACCATACCATCAGTCCCAGCGGATCTCTCTGCAGCGTCGGCTTAACACCTCCCTTGCCGAACACCACAGGTGGCGTCACAAACTATTCCATTCCACTAACTACATTCCCCCATTACTTGGGTGCCCAGGGCCATGGACCGGGTCACCGCTGCTGTGACATATTCCCCTGACACCGGTTCGGTACCGAGTACCCCACAGCCCTGGGAGGGCGTCCCAACTTGGCGTCACGAACAGGATTACGGAGCCCGGTATCCCCGGGTCCTGTGTGCCATAGACTGTGTTTGTGTAAAAGACTGTGTGAAATTGGCGCCAGTTGCCGCCATTGCCGCACTGCATGGCGCGCGCGGGAAGAAGAAGGGGCAGGCCTTCGTGGGCGGAGCCTGCCGCAGAGCGTGAAGAAGCGAACTGCCACGGGGGAAGAGAGGACAGCGCGCAAGAAGAGGAGCTGAGGCCTACAGCCCAGAGCGTCAGGCCTGCGAAGCGGCCGCCGGTGAGCTCCCGCAACCCCTGGCCCTGGCTAACGTTAACTAGTGGGGGAAGAGAATGTCCGCGCCACAAGACAATGCAGCGGCGGACGCCGCTGCCAACCCCGCAACACCGCAAGGAGGAGTGCCTGCCACAACGGTCCCCATAATGCCGCTGTCTATGCCCTACATACCGGGAGCGGCCTGGCTACCGCAGTACTCGAGTGAGTCACATACCCTGAGTGAATTTAAAGAGAGACTGTGCAGTTTGTTTAAAGTATACCCTCTGACTGAGAGCCAGAAAGTGAATATCCTGATTGGACAGCTAACAGGTGCAGTGCAGAGAGAAGTGAAAGCTTGGCAGGACACTGATAAAGAGACTGTTGCAAAGATCATGGCCAAGCTGAGAAGCACCTTTGACACCCGCACTGCAGCTGAAATCAAGATGAGGTTCTTTGGCTGTAAACAGAAAGCACAGGACAGTAAAAGGGACTATGCTCTCAACCTGCAGGAGGCGCTGCGAGCAGTTAAGCAAGTTGATCCTGACAGTGTGAAGGACGAGTATAAGCTGTTAAAGGAGCAGTTCATTGAAGGACTCCTATCCAGTACCCACAGAGGACAGTTGCGTATTATAACCCTGCAAAACCCTGATCTGGACTTTGCTGATTTTAAGGACAGGGCTATTTGGGTACTGCAGGAATCAACTGACAGCCGTCCAGCGCCCCCTAGGCGCCCAGCGATCACCTACTATCAGGAAGCAACATCTTTCCCTTCCAACCCTGTAGAGGCTGACGCACAGACTCTGGATAAAGATCCAACTGAGGAGCTGTGTCTTCAGGTGCAGGAGTTGACCAAAGGGATGGCTGCACTTACCAAAACCGTGCAGTCCCTGCAAGTGTCCTCCAAGGAAAAGATCCAGCTTGCTTCCAGTCCAGAGGATGTCCCATGGCTCCGGAGGAGGAGAGCCCCACCACTTCGAGGGAGGAACAACGATCGCTATGACCAGGACGGACGTCTCATCTGTCGTCGCTGCTACAAGGCCGGTCATCTTGCAAGATATTGTTCTTTTAAACGAGCAACCCCTGGGGCAGAGGGCCAACCCCCAGGAATAGAATCCCCAGGCCCAAAGAACTGGAGAGCCAAGTATGTGGGAGGGAGACCGATCCTTCCTGTGGTGATTGACGGCATCCCCATGAACGCTTTGCTGGACACTGGCTCCCAGGTGACCACTGTGCCGTACATTCTTTATAAGAGGTATTGGGCTGATTCAGAACTTACCCGTGGACCAACTGATGAACTGACAGTAGTTGTCAGTAATGGTCAGTCTTTGCCGCAGATAGGATGTTAAGAAATTACTGTTAAAGTGGGGCGGGTAGAGCTAAAGTCTCAAGGTCTGATAGTTGTTGATATTGATCGACGTGAATGTAATCCCATGATGACTCTTGGTACAAATGTAATTGAAAACTGTCTGTCCGAGGTTATTGTCTTGTTGCAACAGATGGCTGAGACTGCTGGTTCCAGTGAACAACGAGTCCTGCAGAAGGAGATCAGAGCCCTGATGCAAAGACAACAGGTAGAACTCTTTGGCGGAGGAATTGGCAGTGTCAGAGTGAGTGACCCCTTCCCCATTGCAATACCCCCCTGATGTGAAATGTTTGTTTGGTGTTGGGCAGCTATAGGTCTTAGAGGGAGAGATTACCAGGCGTTGGTAGAACCAGTATACTCCGAGAGCAGGCCCACTGTCCTGACAGCCAGAGAGGTGGTTGACGTGCGAAAGGGGAGAGTACCTGTACGCCGTTTGAATTGTGCGGAAGAGGAGGCCACGATACCTCGGTACGACACAGTTGCTAAGCTTCTCACTGTCAATAACAACTCTTTGCAGGCAGCAGAGCCCTTGGTCTCATCCAATCAGGTGGAGGACAATGGCTCTGTGAAGCAGCCAGAGGAGTGGTGCCAGCAACTGCAGGTGGGAACTGACTCTACACCTTCATACCAGAAAAATGGGGTTTACAGAGTGACACAAAAGTATGAGCGGGTATTCAGCAAACACCCACTAGATTTTGGGCAGGCAAAAGGGGTTCAACATCATATCCCCACTGGAGACCATCCACCCATAAAAGAGAGGTACAGACCTATACCTCCAACACAATACCAATGTGCTAAGAATATGTTGAGGGAGATGAAGGAGGCAGGGGTCATCAGAGACAGTTGTAGCCCCTGGGTGGCTCCAATAGTGTTTGTTAAAAAAAGGATGGTACCATGAGAATGTGTGTTGATTACAGGAAAATTAACAGCATTACACAAAAAGACGCCTACCCACTACCTAGAATTGAGGAATCATTAGCTGCACTTAAAACTGCTAACTACTTTTCCACCTTGGATCTCAATAATGGGTATTGGCAGGTTCCCATGGCAGAGGCAGACATGGAGAAAACAGCATTTACCACTCCAATGGGTCTCTGTGAGTTCAATTATATGCCATTCGGGTTCTGCACAGCCCCAGGAACATTTCAGCGGATGATGGAGTGCTGCCTGGGACACATGAACTTTGAGACGGTCCTGTTGTACCTGGATGATGTCATTGTTTTCTCCAAAACCTATGAAGATCATCTGGAACACCAGGCTGAAGTGTTTGAAGCTTTGTCCAATTTTGGCCTGAAGGTGAAGCCCTCCAAATGCCACCTCCTGAAGCCCAAGGTGCAGTACCTCGGTCATGTGGTCAGTGCAGAAGGTGTGGCACCAGATCCTGATAAGGTCACAGTCATCCGGGACTGGTCGAAGCCCAGCAACCTTCATGAAGTACGCCAATTCCTTGGACTGGTAGGCTACTACCGAAGATTCATCAAAGGCTTTACTGAAATAGCCACCCCTATGCAAAATCTTCTGGTGGGGCAGTCCAAGAAGACCAAACAGAAAAATTCCACCTTTGAATGGACTGAAGAGTTGGAAAGGTCCTTCACCAGATTGAAGATGGCTCTCACAGGAGATGAAGTTCTGGCCTACCCAGATTATGACAAACTCTTTGTGCTGTACACTGATGCTAGCAACGTGGGACTAGGAGCAGTATTGTCGCAGGTACAGAATGGGAAAGAAAGAGTGATCTCCTACGCCAGCAGGAAGCTGCGCCCCACTGAAAGGAACCCTGACAACTACAGTTCTTTCAAGCTGGAGATCCTTGCCATAGTCTGGGCTGTCACCGAAAGGTTCAAACATTACTTCACTATCTTCACGGACAACAACCCGTTGACGCACTTGGACACTGCAAAGCTAGGTGCACTGGAACAGCGATGGATGGCTCAGCTATCTAACTATGAGTTTATCATCAAGCACCGGGCAGGGCACAAGAATGCCAATGCTGATGCGCTGTCCAGAATGCCTAACATACCTGATGCAGGAGAAGACCCTGAGGCTCTTGAGGAAATAGAGTTACCCCCCTTCCACCGGCCAATTGCGGCCCAGCGTGCTCAAGGAGTGAGAAACAGATGGTCTGGCTTGAAGGAGGTCACCCTGAATCCATTGCCCCATCATGACTGGGCAGAAATGCAAGATATTGACCCTGCAGTCCGCCTGGTGAAGGAGCTGCTGGCACAAGTTGACTCACGCCCAGAGTCAGATGCTCCTGAAGAAACCCAGCAGTTGTGGAAGGAGAGAGGCCGGCTGTTCATTTATGAAGGAAAGCTGTGTCGGAGGAGTATCAATGCCCGTACTCATGAGCTGGTCTGGCAGGTGATAGTCCCAAAGAGAGAGGCATCAATGGTCCTGGAAGCATACCACAATGGAGTTGGACACTTCGGATGGAAGAAGTTGGAAGCATTGCTCCGGGAGCGGTTCTACTGGGCTGGTATGAGGAAAGCCATTGAGAGGTGGTGCCGGGAGTGTGGACAATGTAACCTGCGCAGAAAGGATCGAAACAGCCAGATAGCTCCTCTACAGCCCATCATCACCAAACAGCCCCTTGAGTTGGTAGCCCTGGACCATGTGAAGCTGGTTCCAAGCTGGTCAGGCTACATCTATGCACTTACCATTGTGGACCACTACTCAAGATTCCTGGTAGTTGTGCCTGTCAAAGATCAGACAGCCAGGACAGCAGCCAGAGCATTCCAACAGCACTTCTGTAGGCCACATGGATATCCTGAAAGAGTGCTGACAGATCAAGGTCCAGCTTTTGAGGCAGAAGTGTTCCAAGAATTCTGTAACTTGTAAGGTTGTAAGAAGATCCGGACAACACTGTATCACCCACAGACCAATGGCAAGTGTGAGAAGATGAACCAGGTAGTGATGGACCTCCTGAAGACTTTGCCCTTGGAGGAGAGGAATCTGTGGCCAGAGAAGTTGCCAGATCTGGTGGACCTCTACAACCATATCCCAGTGAACTCCACCAACTGTACCTCAGCCTACTTAATGAGAGCAAGACCTGGTAAACTGCCTATTGACTTGGACATGGGAGTCCTTACGCCTGAATTGACGTCACCAGATGCTGACTGGGATACAGAAAGACAACAACAGTACAGAAGAGTACAAGAGTGTGTGGAGAAGAGTCTAGCCCAGGCAAGGCAAAAGCAGGAGAAGCTTTACAATCAAAATGCACCTGCCGTTCCTTTGTTGCCGGGAGAGCAAGTCTTGAAAAGGAAGAGAAGATTGCACAAGTTGGATGATCAATGGGAAGCTGAACCTTATACCATTCTGCCCTCGAACTTTGATAATACTAAGGTATGCCTTGTTAGTAAAGATGGAGGAGAGACCTCAGCAGCGGAATCGAGAGATCATTTGAAGTTATGTCCTGACCAGTTAAAAGAAAGAAAAGAAGAGCCAGATAACATCCAACCCATAGAGGAAGAAGAGAAGGTCAGCACAATACTTGGGGAATTCCCTGCGAATTGGACTAAAGTAAATGATGCTATAGTGGTGCCAGTGTTGCTGTTTCCCCAATTGGTAGCACAGGAAGATGTGACTCAAGGAAATCCTGAGGATCAGGAAAATCAGGCAGCAGAAGCCACACCAGCAGAGGAGCCAGAGAACCCTCGCCCTGCCAGTGGTGAACCTGTTATGCCCTTGGTGAGTCTAAGAGTTCACAGACAATCTAGTATCCCTGTGTTACATAGAACCCCCAGTAGTGTATCTAGTACATTACCCAATACACCAGTATTGCGTAGGTCTACCCGCATTACACAAGGGGTACCACCCATCAGATATCGTATATAGAAAAATGTAAATGTTGAAATTGCATGTGTAAATATGTAACTGTTTTTAAGTTTTGTGCCTACAGGTAACCTGTAAGAGTTTCCTTTAGTTAGGGACATTGTACCACAGGACTTGTGTGGTCAAAGACTTTCTTGTAAATAATTAACCATTTGCCCAGGAATGAACCATGGACATTGATGCGTGGACTTATCATCATAGGACCATTTTTGAAGCTCTTGGCTTTTGTAACTTTTTAATTTTTAAATCTTGTACAATTATTATTGTAACTGTATATATGTTTCCTGTTTTGTTCAGCCCAGGAGTGCTGACTTGCACTAGGGGGGAATGTGGCACCCCCAGGAGTATGGTTGCCACAGTGGCTTTGCCTTCCTCCCGGGGAGGGTAATGCCAGGCTTGGAGGCAATGATGGGTCTCTCTCGCAGTCAATCTAAGCATGCAACACAGTTCCACTCCAGGCCAGCAGGGGGAACTCTGAACCAAGATTAAGGGTAGGAGTGCTCTCTGAGAGCCAAGAGGAAGGAGTGGTCAGTTAGCCTGCAGAGGGTGAAGTGTGCAGACATGGAGTGAGAACCTGGAGGTTGAGCTAGGAAAGGAGCGCTCCCTCACAGTGAGCGCATGAACTGGAGCCTGGTCTCCACAGTTGTACGGATACTAACGGTCCTACAACAGACACCAGAGGAGTAGGAGGCTGTAAATGCCCTACTCCCATCTAAGACTTGAGGGCACAACAGCAGCTTGGATAGAGAGCCGGGACTCAGGAGAAAGGAGCCCCCAAGATAGGCTACAGCTGTCTGCCGTGCAAGCAAGGCTCTTGGGAACATCTGACAGGAGGAACTTCATTGTAACTCAGAACTTGGAGTACTTCATTCAAATAGGCGCTAGTAAGGAGACTGCACAGCCTGTCTGCTGAGAAAGAATCCCTGAATTGCCTCCAGGCTAGCCTGCTCCAATACCATCTGTAATCAGGACCCTGGACTGCAGTTATCAAGTAAAGGTACAGAAATTGCACCCCGCTGTGTCTTGTCTGCTTCCTACCCTTCCGGCACTGCTACATCCCCGTGCCAACCACATGTACACTGCCCTGGGACTATAGCTTCACCTGTGGGGAGCTATTACATCTTTGCTGCACCATATCATCAGTCCCAGCGGATCTCTCTGCAGCGTCGGCTTAACACCTCCCTTGCCGAACACCACAGGTGGCGTCACAAACTATTCCATTCCAGTAACTACATTCCCCCATTACTTGGGTGCCCAGGGCCACGAACCGGGTCACCGCTGCTGTGACACATTCCCCTGACACCGGATCGGTACCGAGTAGCCCACAGCCCTGGGAGGGTGTCCCATATACATGTACAGCCAATATAACCTGGGCATCCTCTGTATATACGGTATTTATCCATGTACGGCCGGTATAACCTGGGCATCCTCTGTATATACAGTATTTATACATGTACAGCTGGTATAACCTGGGCATCCTCTGTATATACAATGTTTATACATGTACAGCCAATATAAACTTGGCATCCTCTGTATATACGGTATTTATACATGTACAGCCAGTATAACCTGGGCATCCTCTGTATATACGGTATTTATACATGTACAGCCAGTATAACCTGGGCATCCTCTGTGTATATAGTGTTTATACATGTACAGCCAATATAACTTGGGCATCCTCTGTATATACAGTATTTATACATGTACAGCCGGTATAACCTGGGCATCCTCTGTATACACAGTGTTTATACATGTACAGCCAATATAACCTGGGCATCCTCTGTATATACGGTATTTATCCATGTACAGCCGGTATAACCTGGGCATCCTCTGTATATACAGTGTTTATACATGTACAGCCAATATAACCTGGGCATCCTCTGTATATACAGTATTTATACATGTACAGCCGGTATAACCTGGGCATCCTCTGTATACACAGTGTTTATACATTCAGAACACATGACACATGCACAGAAAATGAACAGGTCAGTAAGACCCTGTTCACACCACCCAAAAACTAAGACACAGAAAAAACATACAGTATGACAAACGTGCATAAATACTCTGTTGTAAAATATATGTAACAGTAAGCAGCAAAAGTAAAGTAAAAGATGTTAACAAAACCAGGGTATTTTGTTGATACTTTTTTTGCAAAAAAATGTACGCTAAGCCACTCCACCACGTCACGATATACCCTTCTTGGAGCAGTCCTATCTAATATATTCAAAACCTGAACGTGTGAACAATACCTTCATGAGCAGGGTTCAGAAAGGTGCTGCCCGGTATGGGCTCGCTGGGCAAAATGGCCTTATATGTGCATGTCCCAAAGGAGAGAGGCGGGGATCTCCCAAAGCTTGCATAAGCAAGAAATCAATAGATTCAGAACACATGACATGCACAGAAAATGAACAGGTCAGTAAGTATTTATGCACGTTTGTCATACTGTGTGTTTTTTCTGTGTCTTAGTTCTTGGGTGGTGTGAACAGGGTCTTACTGACCTGTTCATTTTCTGTGCATGTGTCATGTGTTCTGAATCTATGGATTTCTTGCTTATGCAAGCTTTGGGAGATGCCCGCCTCTCTCCTTTGGGACATGCACATAAAAAGCCATTTTGCCCAGCGAGCCCATACCAGGCAGCACCTTTCTGAACCCTGCTCATGAAGGTATTGTTCATATGTTCAGGTTTTGAATATATTAGATAGGACTGCTCCGAGAAGGGTATACCGTGACGTGGTGGAGTGGCTTAGCATACATTTTTTTGCAAAAAAAGTATCAACAAATACCCTGGTTTTGTTAACATCTTTTACTAGCACTTGCTGCTTACTGTTACATATATTTTACAACAGAGTATTTATGCACGTTTGTCATACTGTTTTTTTTTCTGTGTCACAGTGTTTATACATGTACAGCCAATAAAACCTGGGCATCCTCTGTATATACAGTATTTATCCTGCCGGTATAATCTGGGCATCCTCGGTATACACAATGCTTATACATGTACAGCCAATATAACCTGGGCATCCTCTGTATATACCGTGTTTATCCATGTACAGCCAGTATAACCTGGGCATCCTCTGTATATACGGTATTTATCCATGTACAGCCAGTATAACCTGGGCATCCTCTGTATATACAGTGTTTATACATGTACAGCCAATATAACCTTGGCATCCTCTGTATATACAATGTTTATACATGTACAGCCAATATAACCTGGGCATCCTCTGTATATACAGTATTTATCCTGCCGGTATAATCTGGGCATCCTCTGTATACACAATGCTTATACATGTACAGCCAATATAACCTGGGTATCCTCTGTATATACCGTGTTTATCCATGTACAGCCAGTATAACCTGGGCATCCTCTGTATATACAGTACGGTATTTATCTATGTACAGCCAGTATAACCTGGGCATCCTCTGTATATACAGTGTTTATACATGTACAGCCAATATAACCTGGGCATCCTCTGTATATACAATGTTTATACATGTACAGCCAATATAACCTGGGCATCCTCTGTATATACAATGTTTATACATGTACAGCCAATATAACCTGGGCATCCTCTGTATATACAGTATTTATACATGTCCAGCGTGTATAAGTTATATATCTTCCTGCGCGCTGTGCTATGGACTATGTATACGACACTCTTTGGACTCATTATTTGCCGCCATCCATCATTTCGGGCGTGCGGTTTGGCAGGGGCGAGGTGTAGATGTGTTTTATCACATTCTGTGCATTCAGATGCCTGTAATGTGGTTGTTTCTCTAAACGGAGGCAGGCAGCCAAAGATTATTGATGCCTTTGTGAATTCCAGCGAGAGTTGCAGATTTCTGTTCCATTCACAGTTGTAGCAGATGCACATGTACAGTAGCTGCTCAGCTCTGGGGGACTCGTCGGTGAAGCTCTTTTAACGTGGAGCCGTCGCCACAAATTATTCCCTGATTTCATACTTTATTTACTAGTATTGCTACTCCTGACTTTCTTTCCTCTCTTTCCATTGGCATCACAGTGGCAGGACCTAAAGAAAGCTTTTTTTCTCCTGTTTTTACAAAATTTCACCATTTACCAAGATTCAGCCCTTAAAGGGAATCTGGACTTCATCCCCCAAACAAACTATATGCGCATGTATCTCTTTCAAACTTGTCCAGCAAAATATTTACATGTCCAGCCTGTTAATCTATTACTCAATAATTAATATGCAAAGAAACTGAAGTGAACAAAGATGATTCGAGCATAAAATTTGCCTTGTGCATGGCCCCGTAGACTAGCGTGGGGACGAGTGTTGTCTGTCAGAGCGACAGATAGCGCTCTCCGATTTTTACGGTCGTGTGCATGAGCCCTTAGGCCACATGCACACATCAGATCCAGTATTTGGTGAGTTTTTTACCCCAGTATTTGTGAGCCAAAACCAGGAGTGGCTGATAAATACAGAAGGGGTGTAAATGTTTCTATTATGCTTTTCCTCTGACTGTTCAACTCCTGGCTTACAAATACTGGGGTAAAAAACTCACCAAATACTCAATGTGTGCATGTGGCCTTAGACAGATTTATTAACCTTCATGAACCACCACCAATCTTCGCACTTTCTAAGAAGCAGCCGGTTTTGGTAAATCTGCCGCATTACTGTATATTTGGTCCTGTAAATGCTCCATACATGCTGGCCTCTCTGCTTCCTATGTGCAACTCATCCATTCCTTCTTGTACGCCGCAGGCCTGAATATCTGCAAAAAGTCATTTTAGGCAGAAGTCGTCTTCATTCCAATGCTCCAGGTTCCTTTACATAAAAAACCCCGACAAATTAAAACGCATAGCACTGACCTCAAAGGGTTAACAATCCTACTGCAGAAAGGTAAGAAATGATTTACTGGACCTGCAGGCTATAGAGAGAAATCCCATGGCTATCGGCTGAGAGAAGAGTGCCATGCTCACGCTAGTTTATCACTTCATGTGAGAAGCCGCGCAGCAGGAACGCGAATCCGCACATGTGTCTGGAAGAAAGAGATTGGCACAAAATGCATCCTGCTGTTCTGTAACGTGGGGCGTCTCATTACCGGTGCCAGCAGCAGCAGGGTTACAGGTGGCCGAGGGAAATCACATAACATCCAGCCTGACATTCTCTACACGTGTTCTGGACGTGATGCTCATCATCTTCTCATATGGCGGTGAAAGGGTTAATGCTATTTCATACTGGGAAACAATAGGGATGAATATTTCACTCACTGATACTTTGTATTTCTTTTTTTTTCCATCTTGAACAAATGATAAATAATATTGAAATAATATAATATTCCCATTGTTAAATCTAAATCTGACGCAGGAGGTCAGCCTTATTCTGTTGTCTGGCACTGTTTATGGAGGAAGTCACTGCACTGTTTATGGAGGAAGTCCACTGCACTGTTTATGAAGGAAGTCCACTGCACTGTTCATGGAGGAAGTCCACTGTACTGTTTATGAAGGAAGTCCTCTGTACTGTTTATGGAGGAAGCCCACTGCACTGTTTATGGAGGAAGCCCACTGTACTGTTTATGAAGGAAGTCCTCTGTACTGTTTATGAAGAACACTGCACTGTTTATGAAGGAAGCCCACTGCACTGTTTATGAAGGAAGTCCACTGCACTGTTTATGGAGGAAGCCCACTGTACTGTTTATGAAGGAAGTCCTCTGTACTGTTTATGAAGAACACTGCACTGTTTATGAAGGAAGCCCACTGCACTGTTTATGAAGGAAGTCCACTGCACGGTTTATGGAGGAAGTCTACTGTACTGTTTATGACGGAAGTCCTCTGTACTGTTTATGAAGCAAGTCCTCTATACTGTTTATGACGGAAGTCCTCTGTACTGTTTATGAAGCAAGTCCTCTGTACTGTTTATGGAGGAAGTCCACTGTACTGTTTATGAAGGAAGTCCTCTGTACTGTTTATGAAGGAAGCCCACTGCACTGTTTATGGAGGAAGCCCACTGTACTGTTTATGAAGGAAGTCCTCTGTACTGTTTATGAAGCAAGTCCTCTGTACTGTTTATGGAGGAAGTCCACTGTTCTGTTTATGGAGGAAGTCCTCTGTACTGTTTATGAAGGAAGTCCTCTGTACTGTTTATGGAGGAAGTCCACTGTACTGTTTATGGAGGAATCCCACTGTACTGTTTATGAAGGAAGTCCTCTGTACTGTTTATGAAGGAAGTCCTCTGTACTGTTTATGGAGGAAGTCCACTGTACTGTTTATGGAGGAAGTCCTCTGTACTGTTTATGGAGGAAGCCCACTGAACTGTTTTTGGAGGAAGTCCTCTGTGCTGTTTATGGAGGAAGCCCACTGTACTGTTTATGGAGGAAGCCCACTGCACTGTTTTTGGAGGAAGTCCTCTGTACTGTTTATGGAGGAACCCACTGCATGGTTTATGGAGGAAGTCCACTGTACTGTTTATGGAGGAAGTCCACTGCACTGTTTATGGAGGAAGTCCACTGCACTGTTTATGAAGGAAGTCCACTGTACTGTTTATGGAGGAAGTCCTCTGCACTGTTTATGAAGGAAGCCCACTGCACTGTTTATGGAGGAAGTCACTGCACTGCTCATGGAGCAAGTCCACTGCACTGTTTATGAAGGAAGTCCTCTGCAGTGTTTATGGAGGAAGTCCACTGCACTGTTTATGGAGGAAGTCCACTGTACTGTTTATGAAGGAAGTCCTCTGTACTATTTATGGAGGAAGTCCACTGTACTGTTTATGGAGGAAGCCCACTGCACTGTTTATGAAGGAAGTCCACTGCACTGTTTATGGAGGAAGTCCACTGCACTGTTTATGAAGGAAGTCCTCTGTACTGTTTAAGGAGGAAGCCCACTGTACTGTTTATGGAGGAAGTCACTGCACTGCTCATGGAGCAAGTCCACTGCACTGTTTATGAAGGAAGTCCTCTGTACTGTTTATGGAGGAAGCCCACTGCACTGTTTATGAAGGAAGTCCACTGCACTGTTTATGAAGGAAGTCCACTGCACTGTTTATGAAGGAAGTCCACTGTACTGTTTATGGAGGAAGCCCACTGCACTGTTTATGGAGGAAGTCACTGCACTGCTCATGGAGCAAGTCCACTGCACTGTTTATGAAGGAAGTCCTCTGTACTGTTTATGGAGGAAGTCACTGCACTGCTCATGGAGGAAGTCCACTGCACTGTTTATGGATGAAGTCCACTGCACTGTTTATGGAGGAAGTCTACTGCACTGTTTAAGAAGAATTCCACTTCACAGTTTAAAGTAGAATGCTGACTGGCACTGTATGGGAGAACTCTCCCATGCAGTGTTTGCAGTATTAGTTCACATTCACATGTTCAGTAGGTTATATCAGTATTTATAAGCTAAAACCAGAAGTGGAACAATCAGAGGAAAAGTATAATAGAAACACGTCATCGCTTCTGTATTTATCACCCACTCCGGGTTTTGGCTACAAATACTGGGGTAAAAAACTCACCAAATCCTGAATGTGTGGATTTGGCCTTATAGGGGAACTCTGTCTTCTCCTGTTTATAGGATATCACTGACTGGCACTATGAAGGAACTCTATCTTCTACTGTTTGTAGGATATCACTGACTGGCACTGTTTATGGGGAGAATGTTGACTGGCATGTTGTAAGGGGAAACTCTGACCCGTAGTCCTATACATTTAATCCAGGCACCGATTAAAGAGTATTGACAGTCAAAACACTTTTGCAAGTTATTTAGCTGCCATTGGATAAAAGGGAACTCTACTTAGTACTTTTCATGGTGGATCACTGGACTGCTCTTCTTAAAGGGTGTCTCTGACATTGTGTTTGGATGACTTCTGACTGTCTCTATTGTTGGGAGATCATTGATATACTTGGTTTTCTTTATAGAGGATCTCTTTTTACCACTGTTTATCGGGGTACTCTGACTAAATCTCTTTTTGCAATTCTATGATTGTTTATGAGGTTACACTTAGTCATTCTTTTTTTGGAGCATCTGTTGCTGACATTGTTTATATTACTGGTTCTCTTTATGTCCAGCTTTGTTTACAGGGATTGCACTGATAATAGGGGAATTTGTCTTTCTATATAGTGGGCACTCGGCCTGTGATTTGGGCTACATACAATATCTTGCTGCGGAGGACGCTGCACTTGTCATCTCCTTTCCTGTCCCTCTTTTATAGCTAGGCGAGTATGATGTATGTACAGTGCCGGGTGCTAGATATGGCGGTTACAGCACCAGATCCTTTAGTGAATATCACATTCTGTCCAGATACATTGTATCTCCCCCGTAACCACGGCGGCATACATTCTGTTATGGAAAATAATGGGACAATCTGATGTTTTTGGAGGGAAACATAGTGGCGTCTTACGTCACCTGACACAATACAAGTCTGGTCCTTTGTGCGCGGCGCAGCTCTGTATTCGCATCCTGCATTCAGCTGCAGCACGAGATGTTTTCTTATGGAGAGGTGGACAGCTAGATTGCTCGGTTCAGACTGATCCATTCTCCTCCACTCAAATGTAAAGCCGTGATTATAAGGAATAGACAAAAGCCGTGCATTACTCTCTAATGTCCCCAGTGTGTGCAGGAGGGGCACAAACAATTTACTGCACTGATAGCAAGCAATGCTTTTACCGTCACCGGGAGCAGAGAGCGCCGATTCTTCACCGCGGCCTCGCTGTCAACACATCACAAAGCAGCTACAAGCGCTGAGAAAAAAGGCAGAATAATGGAAATGTTTCCAAAGCACCAGCCCAGATTGCAGATTTCTGTGCCTAAAATAATTTTCCAACTTTCAATATTACATGAAACTAACAATATAATAGTAAGTTATAAGGCAAAAAATGTAAAGGAAAAAATAATAAATCAAGATGTTAAAGTCATTGGGACATTATAACATTTCAGAGGTACGAGGCTCATGTCACAAACTACCGTGTTTTTTGGACTATAAGACGCACTTTTTTCCCAAAATTTTTTTGGGGAAAATGGGGGTGCGTCATATAGTTAGAATATTCCCAGAGGCCACTGTATCACAGCAATGAATGTGTGGGGCCTCCAGGCTTTCACAAGATGCTAGCGCAGCCCTCTCATGGCAGAAGACCGCCGAACCTTGTGAACCAGCCTGGGATGGGAGTCATTGCCGCACCACCGACCACACTCTACCAGTGCTGCTGATCCCCCCCCGGTAAGCTGAATTCAGACTGTAAGATTGTAAAATATCAGTATTTCTATAATAAAAAATATATGGATTAATTCTCTCATACAGAGTCTAGTCCAGCTAGCAGAGGCTCTGGTTAGAGTGTGACTGAGCTATTCTGGATTCCTTGGCTCACACAGCTGTCTCTCTTGTCAAATGTATAGGTCAAGATAGTCAAAGCTGTCAAAATGTGACTATTTAGAGATAATGAATGGTTCTAAAGATCTCAGACTTTAGGCTTAAATATCTCAGACTAAGGTAATGCATAAATAACTGTATACATATAGTTAAAATAACTACGGTTCACTTAATATGGAAGAACTTATGAACATAGTGGCAAGCCACCATATGTGGTTATAGTTTATAGGTCAGAATAGTATATAAGCCGGTCTAACTCTTGTTCAGGAGATCTCATATCCCTTGAGACTCTCGAACACCCGGACAGCTGCTCAAGACTATATGTAAGAACAATGCTCGTTTTCTCTTCAAATAATTATTGCATGTCATGAACTTACTTTTCTTCATTTTTGTAATCACTTTTTGAAATGAATAATTAAAAACAAGATTTATTTTATCCTCAACATTGCTTTTACTTTTTGATTCTCAACCGTGCAAGAAGATATATATATATATATATTTTTCTACATTTTGGCGAGCCGTAGCCAGCCTGATCTTTTGTGCTGATTTTGGTTGGCATTCCTTCCTCGATTGTACAAGGGGGGAGCACGAACTCTGCTAAAAAACCACCTGTTGTACAAGCTTCCTCAGGAATTCCACTATTTCACGGCACAAAAATCACACTGAACCTGAAGACGACGGGTGAGGATCGTAAAGAGCTGCATGCGTCTCATCCAGACGGAGATCTGAGGATTGCATAAGGACACAGAGGACCATCCATTGACGGGAAAGACTCTCAATAGGTGAGAAAAAATATAATGGATTTTATACATGATTATGCTAAGAAAAGTAACATAGATTTCAAGTTTGTTCATAATCATACGGATGCCCAATTATGGTCTAGTTTGTATAATCAATGTGAGGCAGAAAATGTTAAAATTGACAAAAGGTTTTTCTCAGTTAGAAAATTACAAAGGAAACTTCAGAATGTTATGCAGCTAGTCCATGTGTATAATAGCTTAGTCTTTGAGAAAACTGAACCTAACACCTATAAAACATGCATTGTCACACAAGACATTAATCACACTGACACACCAGGTGACACACAAGAGTCTGACGGGGATTACTTTGATTGTCCAAATTGTTTGATTTTGTCAGAACATATAGAACAATTGGAAGATCAAATAGATACCAGGACAGAGTTATTGTCTAAATTACGACAAGATATAAAGAGGGTTTCTGTTAACACAAGATCAACAGGTAAACAGGAGGACAGTGTTGCCTCATCATTTGTACCAAATATGCAAAATCCAGATGCTTCAGTAGAGGAATTAGAGGCAGTAGAATTACAACGGAAAAAATTACATGACAGAGCAGCACGCATTAATCTGAAAATACACGATCAGCTAATGAAAATTGTAAAAGACATTCCAAATTACAATGATAAGATGGATGCCTTTTATAATGCGGACACTTTTGAATCAAACACAGACAAATACAATCTGAATGATGAGCAAAAGAATAAAATATTCAAAGTTTGGTTACCTTCACATATGGGAAAAAGATTACAGACCACACCCAGATTAAATGATGAGAATGAAATGGCACATAGTACAAAAGAAGACAGACTTAGACAATTAGTATTGTTTATAACTGGAGAAGACATGCCTACAGTTGATATTTTAGGGAGTTTACAAACAAATATTTCTGAAGACCCATTCTCTTTTTTGGTAAAGTTTGAACAGGCCTATAGGATGGTAATGGATCTCAGGCCTCACGAAGAGCCAGCATCCATGATCAAATTTTTTGTAAAGAAGTTCAAGTACTTAGATCCTGCCTCAGTGCAATTGGCTAACACTCAGCCATCATTGCAAGAAGCAACAGTTTTTATTGACAGAATAAGGAGATCCATGAAACAAAATCAGGTCAAGGCTAAAATAGCAGTAGTTCATGAGAAAGAAGACAGCCAGCTGAAACCTAGAGCCACAGTAATCTCCAAGAGCAGGGATTACATTGAGCATAGAGGTAAAAATACTACACAAAGGAACAATATCCATTGTTATTTTTGTGGTATACCTGGACACTTGAAGTGGCAGTGCAGGAAATTTTTGAGAGCAGAATCAGAGATGGGTACACAAGGAACAGGTAAGCTTGGAAGGGAAAACGGACTCATGCCAAAATCATACACCACACCTTCCGCACCTGCATTACAATTATCTGCACCTGCTCATACTGCCAACAGACAAACACAGTCACCATATGCACCATTAATCAGACAGATCAGAGAAATGACAGTGAAGGAAACAGAGTCAAGGGATAGAATTCCAAGGTCTTTTAAAAAGGACACAGGTCTTCTCCCATCTCCTTCATCTTTCTGACAATCACAGACTATTCCTGAACCACATCCATTGGAATTTGTGACTCGAGTTACATTGGATGACTGTGGAAGACCATTTATCAAAGTAAGTTTAGCAGGCCAGAATGTTGTATTTCTCATTGACACAGGAGCTCAGTTAAGTGTTACAAACCTTGATTTGAAGCTAAACCCAGATTCACCAGTTTGTACAATTGTCGGTTTCAGTGGAAAAGGTGGAACTAAAGCAACCTTAGTTCCCAATGTGATTTTGGAAATACCTAGTTCTTTCAAAACAGAAATTGACATCTGGTATTGTCGTGATTCTGAAAATATACTTGGCACAGATTTTATGCAGAAATTCGGATGGGTAGTTGACCTAGGAAATCAAGTGATCTGGAAAGATTCCAATGGTTGTAAACCGGTAGTCATTGACCCTAATGATTATAGCCATGTTGGAAGTATTTGCTTGAATGATGTGGTGTCATCTGACCATTTGTGGCCTGACACTAATGATGACAAGGTATTGACAGAAATTGTACAGCTTTTTCCTTCTCTTTGGGCTCAGTTCAGGAATCAGGTTGGAACAATGAAAGACGTTATCGTGAATGTGGAGGGGCGTGATCCCCCGCCACAGCGTCAGTATAAATTGCCTCCAGAATCAATTGACTCTATGTCAAAGATCATACAGGAATTGTTAGATCAAGGTGTTATCCGAAAGGCTAATTCTGTAAGTAACAATCCTTTGTGGTGTGTTTTGAAATCTGATGGTTCTTATCGAATGATATTGGATTTACGGATGTTCAATAAGCATACACCCAATGTCGCACCAATTGTGGCAGATACTCATGACATGATGGCAAGGTTAAATGCAAAGGCCAAATACTTTTCTGTACTGGACATTAGCAATGGTTTTTTCAGTATACCTCTTGAAAAGAGTTGTCAGTATAAGTTTGCATTTACTTTCTTGGACGAGCAATATCTGTTTTGCAGGTTACCTCAAGGAGCACATTTGTCACCTAGTGTTTTTCAACAGGCATTGGCAAAGGTATTATCCAGATTTTCGAGGCCTGATTGCATTCTGCAATATGTGGATGATATTTTATTGTCTACGGAGGATAAAGAGACACATGTTTCTCTTCTGACAGAATTGTTTGAGTTGCTGCATGATGCAGGGTTGAAATTGAACACCAAAAAGGTCAAATTAATGCAGACTGAGGTCAGATTTTTAGGGGTGCTGTTGAGTCCAGGAAAAAGGCAGCCACTGCAGGAAAGAATTGAGGCAATTGCTTCCCTACCAATTCCGACATCACACAAGGCATTGAGACATTTTTTAGGTCTTATGAATTATTCAAGGGATTTCATTGAGAATTTTGCAGATAAGGCCAGACCTTTATATGATCTTTTGAAAGGTGAAAACAGTGATTACTTTGGTCCTTGGGGTGATGAACAGCAAACCTCATTTGAACAATTGAAAATGAATTTACAAAATGCACCTGCTTTGTCCACAGTAGATCCTTCGGCTCCATTTGCTTTGCAAGTGCACACATCGGAGATTTCTGTTTCTGCTGTATTACTGCAATTACAGGGAGAAGAGTGGAGAATTTTGGGCTATTTTTCAAAACTTCTCTCACCTGTTGAAAAAGGTTTTGAGACCTGTGCAAGACACTTGGTAGGTGTGTACTTTGCAGTCAAAGCAACCGAACATATTGTCGGGTTCAACAAAATCATTTTGCAAACTCCTCACTCTACACTAAAACTTCTCTTTGAGAATAATATCCCAGGTGTGTCACATCAGAGATTTGCTCATTGGTTATTGTCATTGTCTCCCAAACAAATTGAGGTAGATTACAAGGCCAAATATGTTCTTCCTCAGCTGATGCAATATGAAGGACAAACTCATGATTGTTTACAGTCTTTTCAGGATCCAAGTCCATCACTTTTCAGACGGAAAGCAGAGGTAACAGACGAACCAATTTTTGTAGATGGTTCCAGATTCTATTCAGATGGGCACTATTATTCAGGATATGCCATTTTTTATCCCAAAAGAGGACAGGTTGTGAAGCACAAATTACCGAGTCATTTTTCAGCTCAAAGAGCAGAGCTAGAAGCAGTAAAAATGGTACTACAGCTGAATGAAGCAGATGATCAGTGTCCCATTGTGATCTACAGTGATAGCTCTTATGTTGTAAGATCACTGACAGATTACTTGTCAGTTTGGGAAAAAAGAGGCTATGTAGATTCATCTAATAAGACTCTTGTTCACAGTGACACACTGAAGACAATTTTCAGGATAGCATCAAAAAACCCTAATGGTTTTGCTATTGTCAAGGTTCTGGCCCATAAAAAATCTGATGATGAATTATCTGTTGGAAATGCAACCGCAGATATGCTAGCCAAAGAGGCAGCCCTGACAGGAGAAGAGGTGTTTGAACCTGAACCGCTCGAGGTTTCAGCAGTTCAAAGAACAGACACGCATATCCCTTCTTTTGCGGAAGAACAAGAAAAAGACTCATCTCTTGTTGCTTCCCGGGTTGATCCAAAACCTCCCTTTGTTTGTGAAAACGGGGTTTTGTGTCATGACTTAAATGGGGAGTTGCATCCTGTTGTCCCAAGACATCTACAGGTTGAGTTCACAAAATACAATCATGAAAGTTTGGGTCATTTGGGCCAACAAAAATTGTTAGGCATTCTCAGAGAGAAATTTTACTGGGAAAAGATGGAAGAGACAGTGCAAAGTGTTGTTCAATCATGTCTCATTTGTGCCCAAATTAATCCAAGACCAAAAGGACAGAAACCGCCACTACTCCGAATCGCACCTGCAGAGGGTCCATGGTCTACGTTACAAATCGACTACATTGGACCGTTACCATCAGGTAAAAATGGTCTCCAGTATGCATTGGTTGTAGTAGATGTTTTTTCTAAGTGGGTTGAAATTTTACCTGTCAGGAAAGATGATGTTTTGTCTACAGCTAGAGCATTAGTTAATCATGTCTTTTGTACTTGGGGGATCCCAAGAATGATCACCTCTGATCGAGGAAGTCACTTTACAGGAAAAATCATGCAAGTCGTTTGTGCTATTCTAGGGGTACGACAGCAGTTTCATGTACCCTACCATCCACAGTCTGCTGGTATTGTGGAAAGGATGAATAGAACAATAAAATCCAGAATTGCCAAGATGTTATTGGACAAAGGCAATACTTGGGTTGATGCAGTACCTTTTGTACTGTTGAGTGTAAGAGGAACAACCTCTGCCACAACTCAGTTTACTCCTTTTGAACTGATGACAGGAAGAAAAATGCCATTGATTTTTCCTCATGAACCATTTTTGTCTACACCACAAAAATATGCTGTTGCAAGGTCCAAATGGTTGCAATTGTTACAGGAAAATTTGAAAACGATTCTTCCACATGCTGCATCAAGAATGCAGAGAATGGAGCCACCATATGTATCCAAATTCAAGAAAGGGGCTCTAGTGATGATTAAAACTTTCAGGAAGAATGGACCTTGGGAAAGTAATTGGGAAGGTCCCTTTGAAATTATCGAAACCATGGGACAAGTGATGATTCTTGTGCAACGAGCATCTAAGGTGGTTAAAAATACCCGCAGACAACAAAAATTGTGGGTACATGTTGATCAATGCAAACTGTATATTGCAAAATAATGATACTGCATTTCTTTTAGGAAGAAATGGATTCCAATAAGAACTGGAATACGAAACTCCACGTCCTTGATGGAAGGGATTCAACACCAATCCTTCAGGAGAAAAAGACATTTCCCAGGAAAAGCTACTATCTGATGGGAATCACATTTCTGCTGTTTTGTACTGTTTCAACTGTGATCTACGCTGAAGATATTTCACACCATGGAACAAATACTAGTGAAGTGAAGGAACTTTTCAAAGGAACTTTACATCCAAGGAAACCAAGAGGAACGAATCTACAAAGCTTAATAGATGAGGACATACCGGACGATTCAGTAGATATTACTGGAAACATTTGCATGGGTTTTGGTGCAAAATGCTGTATTGAGCTACACTTCATACATGACACTGACATAATATTACACGCAGCCACAGGACCTAAGACGAAGTTCACACAGTTACAAGGAGATTATATACACAATAATAAGACAGGCACATGGGAATGTAGTCCTACAGATGTGTTATTCTGGAATATAGAGATAAGAGGTGAAGAGAGAGCTGTGTGGTCAGGCGACATTACAAATGATATGATCGCAAAAGGGAAAGTTGAAACATCCAAAACAGATGCTTGGTTAAGGACACAACTATTTGGGAAAGTTTTAGATCCTGCATTTCTTTCTATTACAGAAGGAGACGAGGATTGGGTAAAAACATGGAATTTTCAGATAACCAGAGAACCAGTACAAGTACAGGTATCTGTAGTTTTTACAGTTTCAAATACTATAGCTCCAGAAGTAAGGGTTACACCACAAGCAGTATATAGTCAAGAAAATATGTCTCCTTTATTACTAAAATGCAGCACGAGGTTAGAGCTACCTTCAGAATCTTTGTTAATATGGACCAAAGATAAATCATTTTTGGGAAGTTTTTCAAATGGTCCAACAAATGTTATACACAGAGGTCAATCCGGTAATGTGAGATGGTTAAATAAGGATTTTATTTTTTCTGTAGATAATCCATCTCCTAAGGATTCTGGACTTTACCAATGTTGCATTTTAACGAAATATAACTACAAACAATGTAGAGATGTAAAGGTAAATATATGGTCAGCAGTAGATAATGTATGCACACAGACAAGATTTCAACCATCTACTCCTTTTCAGATCAATCAGTTCCAAACTAAACCTCTGTTACGAGATGGAGTGTTTCTGACCATGGTATGGACCTTTAATATGTCTAACTGGAAAATCTCTTCTAGATATCCCCAGTGTCAACCACATCTCACTAACATGGAGATGGGAATAGAACAATGGTTTGGGAAAAGAACTTCAACACAGGTTAGGAGTAAGAGGGGAGTGTTTGAAGGTATTTTGGGGGGATTAGGAACAGTAGGAAGTTTAATTAACACTATGGACATTCATACACTTAAATCAGATCTGGAAAATATTGGGTATATTGGAGGAAAAGGGGTAAAGATTCAGAAAAGCTTGAATCAAGTCCTTGAAAAGATGGTTTTGAACACTGCTACTGTATTGGGATCTTCTGTATCACATCTTCAAGATGCTACTTTAGCTTTAATGGAAAGTGAACAGGAATCTCAAGTGGCCAAAACATGTCTAGAAATTCAGATTGAATATTCCACCAATCTGAAAATGATTGCACAAGCCTTACAAAGTGGAATTACCCCTTTAGGGCTAATAAGAAATTTGCCCATAGAATATAACTTTGCGTTAAACCATACAGATTTGTGGGTAAATAAGTGGTTAGGATGTGAACAGAACATTTGTGTAGGAACATCACTGATTCCAGTGTCAGGAAGAGAAGAAACCCTGGTTCCTATAGGTGTTCTGGGAATTCCTGTCAGCCCTACACAATTGTTATATTATCAATTACAGTACACAGATTTTGCATTTGATGGTATAAACATTGAACAATTAGACATTTCGTCATGCTTAAATTTTGTTTCCAAGGTAATGTGTCTACCTGGACAGGATAAAGTCATTTATCATTCATGTTTCCATAATCATACTTCTTGTCATGCCAGAGTTGAGAATGTCCACACGATACATAACTTGGTGACACCAGTAAGCGCTAACAAAACTTGTTTCCAAGTCATGTCAGGAAGAGAAGCAGTTTCTGCATTCTTCTCATCTTGTGTACATGTCGAAAATCTGACAATGGGTTTATATTGTATTGAGGGAAATGTTAAAACTCTCACAAAGAAGGAAGGAAGTATTAATATTACGTCAATAAGCTCAAGACGTCTGAAAATCCTTCCGATCCAGTTCAATTTGTCACAAGTCAATAAATTCCCTTGGGATTTGTGGACAAATGA